>NC_134644.1:104410606-104446203 GCF_030463565.1 Pelecanus crispus
CTTTTTCCAGTAGGAAATTGACATCCAAGCATTTGTTTTTCATTTTTATGTTTGTAAGGCAAGAATTCTTGTTGATAGTTCAGAGATTATCTGAAATGTCAATGATCTAGGTCAAATTTGGTAGTCTTTGTGAAAATTTTCTGAAATGTTATTTGATAGGCAAAACCATGTTTTCAATCAACTGTGAGTATTTTTATACCTTAGGCTCTTTCTATTCTTTAACCAGTTTCAGAGTATAAATTTATTTATATTAAGTCATTTGTGCATTTGTCCTCTTGTGCAAAGCACAGAATTAAAGTTGTATATTTTACATGGAAACAGAGAGTATAAACCCTCTTACACAACCAGAGTAGAGAAAGGTCTACTAATTCCCACTGGCTGAAGTCACACCATTCCCACAGTAATGTATATGTCTGAAACCATCTCTGTGAAACAACAAAGCTTCCATACAAATAAATGAACTTGGCTTGTATGGTTCTTGAATGTGTTGTATGGTCTTCCTTACATACCACCTCCTTTAATGCCTTCCTCTTCTGTTCTCAGTTGTAGTAACAACGAAAGGTGGTGGTCAGCCCTGATTATCTACAGTATAGATGCAGGTCCTCCCCGGCCTCCTAACAGCAGAACTACCTGTAATTCCCCAGAAGCAAGAGCTTCTTCCTGCTTCCCCCAACCTTATTTTTGGTCTGCAGATGCTTCTTAATATATTACCTCAATATGATGTTTTGAACACAGAGGTACTGCAAGAAATGCTTTATTTATGTAAGGTATAAGTAATAATAGAACAAACCTGTTTGGGTTTTTTTTTCCGTCTTCCATATCCATCTTTTTCTACTACTTGCATATTTCCATACTCCACTGGTATATCTACAAGATGTACTTTCATTCTGCTTCAGAGCCCGTATGAGATATAGGAGAATGACATGATGAAGACTCCACCATCCATTTGAGAATTCTTTTTCTTTACATACAGTTTTCTACTATAATACCTGCACTAGATGCTATGTGGTTTAAGCACAGGTATAAGGAGAGGGAAGCATGACCAAATACCACTTGCACAACACAGGAGGTGATTATTTCCCAAGAGAACCCCTTTCCTCCCTTTCTTTTTGTAGCAATTAACATAAGTTTGGCTTAGTTGATAACAGTGTTAATATTAGTGTTAACGTTAATATGCATGACCTTAAGTTAACCCTGTAGGGTAAGGGAATAGTCTAGTTATAAGAATAAGGAAATAAGTTCATTGTAAACAACCTGTCAATGACTGAGAAAGTTGTGAACCAGTGGAGACTCTTCAAGAGGAGCAGATTGTGAGCACCAGCAGCAGCAAGAGCTGGTTTTTAGCCACCAAGTGTAAGAACAAGACATTCAAGAACTGGACGTTTTCCACCAGCCTGTACACTTTAGTGACCAGAGCCATTTGGGAAGAGAGCCTGGAGGACCCCACAGCACTGTACCAGGATTTGGGACCATTACTTTGACCTCTGGAGATGCCTGAGAGAACAAGGGTGCTTGTAGCTAAAGGGGGTGCATGGTAATGGCCGGAACCACCCACTTTCCTCCTGCATGACACTTTCTCCCACAGAACAGGCAAGTTGTGTAATTCATAAAATTGCATATATCTGTGATTAAAATGTTTTGATATCCAAACCCATTTAGTCTCCACATTGTCATTCCATTTTAAACCAAGACAGCTTCATTTCAGCATGATTTTATTGTCTGCCACCAGGCAGTCACCATATTAATGGAAATTTGGTGATTGCGTTATATGATAACATGCATTTAATACTGATATGACTTTGTGCCTTGCAAGAGGAGAACTAAGATCAGTATACACCCTTGACCACCAGAATAGGAGATTGGAAAGAAAAGGTGGAAAAAACTCCAAAATATTCACTCCCATTGATGACAATAAGGGGAGAAATAAGAAATCAGATCACACAGGGTAAGAAAGTAGAACCAGAAACAGTATGCCTTTTATTCCAAGTTCTATCTGTTATTACCACTATGGCATATGGAAAAGATCATAGAATCATAGAATCATAGAATCATAGAATCATTTAGGTTAGAAAAGACCTTTAAGGTCATCCAGTCCGACCATTAACCTAACATTACCAAGTCCACCACTAAACCAATTAAGGGTAGAGTAGCAATCCCACGCCTCCTGGCTTGGTGGCTGGATCATTTATAATGAAAGTAAAAACTAGGAATCATTACAATTGGAAAGGACCTCTAAGATCATCATTCCAATCATCAACCCAACACCACCATGCCCACAAAACCATGTCCCAAAGTGCCACGTCTACCTGTTTTTTGAACACTTCCAGGGATGGTGACTCCACCACCTCTCTGGGCAACCTGTTCCAATGCTTGACTATCCTTTCCATGAAGAAATTTTTCCCAATATCCAATCTAAACCTCCTCTGGTGCAGCTTGAGCCCATTTCCTCTTGTCCTATTGTTATCTATTTGGAAGAAGAGACCAACACCCACCTCACTACAACCTCCTTTCAGGTAGTTCTAGAGAGCGATAAGGTCTCCCCTCAGCCTCCTCTTCTCTAGGCTAAACAATCCCAGTACCCTTAGCTGCTCCTCATAAGACCTGTGCTCCAGAAGATGAGGAAATGTAATCAGAACATATTGAAGAGCAACAATTCAGCAACTCCTCTCCTACCAACTTCTCCATTCCCAAAAGTGTTCTTCTATTTACCATCCCCTCCTGCATGGTTAATTATAAGATTGTGTCAGACTTTTATATAAATTACTTGTCCATGCAATTTAATACAAATATTTTCTTCTACCCTTCCATCTATGTTGTGAAAAACTCAAATTCTGCAGGACTGAATAAGCTGTTGACTAGTACTATACAGGCCTGTCTGAAAACCTATTGAAAAAACTTTTTGCTTGACTTCTATAGATTCTAGAAGAAGTTTTTAATGGTTCAGATATCCTCAGTGCATTTCAGAAATCCTTATCAGAGAAAGAATGTGTTTTCATGCTTCTCTGTTCTTACTGGAAGTGATCTGTGTGTTGTAAATGGCTATGGTTTAAAAAGCAACTCACCCAAGAAAGTATTTACATATGCTAATGTAAACTAATTAAGGTATCCATTCCTTTCTAGATCACCTTCTACCTCCTCCAAACTTAAATATAAATCTAAAATGAAAAAACAAAGGCTGCTGCATTCTTTTGAAATATTTAAGAGTACAGCAAGGACACGGATTTTGCATTTTCTATGGTTTGTTTCTTGACTAAAACAGTTTGAAAAGTTACTGTACACATTTGAAGAATAATGAAGAAAATAATTTACTATAAAGTAAAAAGGATGACCGGTTCTTTGGAAGCTGCCAATGAAGATAAAATAACTGTTATCAAATACAATGAAAAAGAAAATGAAGTCTTGTTTGTATTTAGCTGGAGACAAGAACATGTTTAACCTTTTCAAGTGATTAAGATCACCCCTTTTTTGTTCAATCACTTCTTATGTATTTATGAATTTTAAAAGGGGTAAAATACAAGAAAAATCTCTTCTAGCATATCAGATATATTTCATAAATAAGATTCAGATACATACAACCCATATTAGGAGTTACTTGTTTAACTCGCTGTTGCTTCCTTCTATATATTTAGAATAAAATACTGCTGGGTTTGTCCCTTCAACTCAACTAGCACTAGAGAAGTTGAAAACATGTACTTTACCTTTAGGATGTCTCTTAAATTCCTATATGTCAACTGACTGAATGATTGCACAATTTGTCTGTCTAATAACCATAGGCTGGATAAAGCTTTATCAAGTCCAGAAAAGATTCTTGTTGACTACACAAGGAGTTAACCTGGGACCTTTGACTGGCTGTCTTTTCAAATTTCAGGTAGTGGCTACAGGGATACTTTTAAAATAGATTTCATGGCCCTCTTCAAGGAAGTGTTTTCTGGCAGTCCATTGGGAGTATTTTTTTCACTAAAATTCCTGGAGCTTGGCAAGCATGAAAACATGGTATTAAATGTAGAAACTTTAATTTTCATCTCATTAAAAAAACCTGAATTGAATACTAATTATATAAAATAAAATAAAGGTTGCTTGTCACAGTCACATTAAGCAAGCAAGATTATGCTATAGTTATAAAAACAGAACTTGCTTGTTTAACATATAAGTATTAAACATTTATTAGCTATTGGCTTTATGGAATTGAGTTTCTTAAAAAGAAGAAAAAAAAAGGCAGGGACAAAAGAAGAGAAAATGAAGTTTTACTTCATTGTACACATATGAAAATAAAGAATGCAGAAAGATGTTCCCCTCTCCCTCAAGTCATGTAGGTGTGCAGTCGCAGATTCCCTTTTAATGACAGGTGATGATCTCCAGGAAATATAACCCTTCCTTCTAAATAAGATAACCCAAACATAATGAAAAGTAGGCACTTAGAAAAGCATTTGTTTTATTCTGATGTTATCTTTCCATCTCACTATATGTTGTGATTGCTCAAATATGTTGGATATTCCTCAAGGCAAACACTAACATCTGCTCTTGCAATCCTTTCCCAAGCAGAGATATTAGTGATTTCAGTGGAGATTTTCCCCAGGGAATGACTTCACACTTGGGGCCAAGATGAAGTTAGATAATTTAGGGCCTGATCTACAATGTGTGGAAATCCAGCCGAATTGAGAAAGGTTCACCAACACTTCACAACTGGTCTCATCTTGCATCATTCAGAGTAACAAGGGGTTTTATTGCTCACTTTAATCAGAGCAACATCTGGGCTGGCATTAGGCACAAAGTTAAACCCGTTTGGGATTTCCCTCACTCACAAGAGCACCTCTCCTGGCTTCAATGGGATTATGTATATGATAAAAACAAGCAGAGCTGGCCTTTAGAAGACAAATTTTTAAACCTTAAAATCAATATTATTAAATTGGAAGCATGAATTTCCCCTTTTCTTTTCAAAAGCTCACCTGGTTTTAAATTCAAGTGTGGAAATAATCTCCATTTTGGGGGATTAAAACTGTATCAGTAGAAATGGCTGATCCTTTTTTACCTCCTTTTTCTAATGCCACTACAATTAGGAGCTCAAGAAAATGTCTTTTACTGCACCATAAAACAAGTTTTTTCTCTTTGCACTGCACCTCTTTTCATTGTCAATATACTCTTAGATGTATTAAGAATAAAGACTCAAAATATTAAAAACAAAATTAGCAACAAAGGTGTGTAAGAATGAGAACTTCTGCTTATTATATATGTCATGACCCTGCCATGTGCTGTATTATTCATCTCTCTTTTCTTATTAGTAGATGGGCATTACTTAGCTCCTCTAGATGAACAATATCATTTGTGTGACAAGCTGACTGTTGTCACTTGAAAAGCAGGGCATTTAGCTTTTAACCATACTGGTGTCTCTAAAAAGGTCTGTCTCTCAGACAAATAACCCAACAAGCACAGCTATTTATCAAATTATCTTTAAACTTCTACCTCTGTAAGATCCTTTTCATACAACTGTGGGCAAACATGCATCTCAATGCACATACGGAAAAAAACCCACTTAATAATAGTTGATATGCTATTATCTCTTCTTCTCCCTTATGACTGCAAGACTGGAAGTCTGCATTCAAAATGCAGTTTTGTTTACTGATTTTTGTACTACTCAGTGGTATCTACAGGTTGTGTAATTCAACTGACAATGTTGGCTATTATTTGTGCCTCTTAGATCAAAGAATAGGGCATGCTGATTAGAGATTGTAACTTTTCAATGGTACAGAATTATTCAAATACAGTACAGACTTGGTGATAAGCCAGTCACCAATTTGGTCAAATTTTGATTGCTGGTATTATTTTGTGAAGTCATTGGCATACTGTCATCTCTCATTTTGCTTGCCAGTAAAACTAGCAACAATGTCACCAGCCACAATAAACGGAGTAGATTGAAAAATAATAAGAAGAAAAAAGTTCTGCAAGAGCACTGCATATACCTGGGTTGGTTAAACAGATAGTTAGTTGTTTCATCATAAGTTGGTGTTTGGCAAGAAAGGATGGTTTAAGCTGCCTGAAGCTGTTGCTGATGATGATGGCCCAGAGGAAAGTCACTGTCATGTTTCCAGTAGAGGACAATAGCCATGAAAGCCCACATTACCCCATGTAATTCTGCCTTCCAGCAAGACCGCAGGGTGGAACCGCAGGCTGAGGTTTTGCCCCACCATCTCTCTCTACTTATGAACAGTATAGAGTCAGTCAAGTCTGGAAGTCATCAGGATCTAGGCTGCATTCATGGCACTGCTTCTCCAACTTTTCCTCTGTGTCTTGGTCTTCTGCTCTGTGAAGTATGGCTGCAATTCTCATCACTTCTACAGACTATAGACAAACTATAGAAAAGTAGAATTTTAACCACTTAAAAATATTAAGGGCCCAATCTGGCTGCTGATTCCCACTTTGTGGTGAGAGAGTGATTTATCTTGTCTAATGAGAGAGGTGTAATGTGGTTGGCTTGAACCCACCTCCCTTTTGAAGCTGTCTCCACTGATTACAGAAGGAAGCCAAACTATTGCCTTGAACAATGCACCTTACTTGTAGCAAGGAGAGGTGAATTCTACTCAATTTGTTTATGCAAAATGATCTGCGAGTTTTAGAAAGCAAACTGTCTCTTTCATGCCTTTGAGAAACATGTAGTGTTATTAGAAAAATAATATTTTCCTTCTGCAAAGGGACATGGTTATAAAAGAAATGGGTAGGTTTTTTCTAATTCTTGAGAATTTATTTATATAGCTATTTTAAAAATGAGGCAAAGTAAGTCTAACACATTTCAAATGAAAACATCGCAGAGATCCTGAAAGGGGTCGTTTCCATCTAGAAAAAAAATTTCTCTTCTTACTGCAATAAAGTTGCCATAACGGGCTATATTTCAAAAAATTACACATGCAAACTTATAAACCCTGTCAGTATCATCGATAAGATGGCAACCACACAGTGGGTTCCTCTTTCTCTCCCTCTCCCAAATACCTGCAGACAACAAGCACACACACAGAGTAACTGCACGCTTGCCCCCACCTTCAGTAAACTAATTCTTCCCAGTCCCGGTCTTGGCACTCAGCCACAGTGCACTAGCAAGGATAACACAAGAAATGTGCTCATGCTGCTTTCTCACATAACACTCATGCAAAGCACCTCAGAAAATAAACTTATAAGGTATCAGACAGGCTTGGAAAGTGTCTGCACACTAAGAGTATGAACCACTTGCTCTTAGCTACATAACGAACAAACAAACTGGCAAAAAGAACACTTATCCCCCATGCAAATTTGGAAAAATCCCTTGTAGGTCAGTAAACCAATTAAATGCCACTAATGTAATAAAATGACACACAAGGAGACAGCTCTGTTCCTCCACCTTGCAGGGACTCGGCTGAAGGAGAAATAAATCACAAGTTGCATGTTTTCATGATGTTCATTTCTAACTGCTGTGAGGAAGGCAATGACATGTTGTTTTAGTCTTGTTAGTTGTTCTGACTGTACTGAAATTAGCAGACTGTTTTATGTGTATGTTCGTATTTTCTCCTGTAGTCTCATGATGTAGTGTGATTAAATGTGTTTTTCTTAAAAAAAAATCTTTTTGGTTCTTTTTATAGAGTTTGAAATTATTTTATGTCATAAAAATTATCTTTGATGTTTTGAAATCTTTATTCATCCTTATAAGGCCTTTGTAAGTTATTGTTTTCTTAAAAGCATTAAAAATGAAAGTCGTAAAAAAAACACATGTTGGAAGTGGAATAACAGTAAAGTGTAAAAAGTTACAAAATACATCAAAAAGCATGAGTGAATAATTTCATCTACAACTGCATACTTTTATGACTTATTCAATAACTTCTGATTATCACAGTGTCTCATTTCCACTGTTTCTCTCAAGTCCAATGACACAAAAGCATGCTCTGCTCAGTCCTGGGCTTGGGTGCTCACAGCAAGCGCTCAGTGACAGGCCATTCTCAGCTGCTCCTGGTCCCCAGTAATTAGCCTGCTATGGCAGCTACCTCTTGTGGTTTTGCCTGTGAGAGACATTTGACACAGCAGACATCAGAGGGATTTTTCAGGAGGCTCTTGTGGCGTCCGAATGGCTCTTAATTAACCACTTAGGTATCCTCGTTCACTCTCCTGCTTGGCACTTTCCAAATGGTAGGGGTTGCACTGTGGATCTAAACACCGGGGAAGCATGCTATCAAAAGATCTTGTAAATGAAGGCTTGTGTAAATTATTTTTAATGATTCCCTCCTGGCACATCATTATGTTTGTAGTTACACACAGGCACTTCAGAGATGGCTCATCTTCCGTAAGGTCAGCTGCAGGACCACCATAACTAGCTGCAGTCAGTAAATGGCTTATTAATTAGCACAGTGATTTTACATTGCTAAGAGCTCTGATGTATGGAGCTAGAATTGTAATTGTGTAGGATCGAAATAATAAGCCATCTCAGGGCTCCTTATGCAAATTGCCATATTATAAAATCATTACCTATCTAAACACTGAGTTTTAATAAGAATTACAATGATGAATTTTATGATAATTGACACTCAAATTTTAATCTCTTGGATTTTTATCATTTTGGTGGTTAAAGTGTGTTTCTAATTAAATGTTGCTTAAAATGCAAAGGATTGTTTAACAATTCTATTCAGTTCTTCTAGTTCAAATCAGGTTATTCTCTTTGGTCATAGAAGATGGGCCTTCTTAGTAATAGGTATATGACATTATGTATTACTTGTAGAGTAAGATGTTTAATCTTTCTTTTTTTTAACAATTACGATTTTGATTGCACTGTATTGTGAACTGTGAGATAGAGCATAGTGCGTGTCATTGGGTCTGACTTCCATAATAAAAATGACTCAAAATAAGGAATTAAAATCTAGGGAAGATTTTGAATGCTTATGACATTTAATAGATTTTTCCTTCTTTATTTGTAATTCCAAAGGTTTTGAACAGAACTAATAGTTTTAATCTTAGAAATGCATGCAAAGTTAACAAATTTCAAATTACCATTTATAGCATAGTACAAAATACCTAAAACTGATAGAACATTAAAATTTCAAAAGCATTTGCAGTCAGATTTTATTTACATATTACAATGTTTGTTTATTTTACAACAATTTTCTTCTATGGAAACAACTACTTTGAAGTAGATGCATCAGCAACAAATCTGGGAAAAGGTATTTTTGGTAGAGGCACAAAGCATCAGTCTGAATATGCCTCATCTCAGTGCCTACCGTAAGATCTTACAATGATCAGAAGTTCTGTAAAGAATAGCAAACCATACACATTAACTTGTTAGCACAATGAACAGAAAATTCTGGGAACTGAAAAAGTTTTCTCTTACGAATCCAATACAGAAAAGATTATGGCATTGAGGAAATAATGTAGGTCAAATGAAAAGCAGAAAATTGTTTAAAGAATGGCTGTACCAAATCAGACTAGAAATCCATCTGAAAAAAAATTCTTTCTCCAGCAATGACCAAAAATGTGTGCCTTCACAAGAATAGGAACAGAGAAAAAAAAAAGTAAGTTATTTCTGCTGAGTATATTTCAAGTCCCTGAGTACTTGCAGCTCAAGAGCTGAGGCAAATATGGCTTATCTCTATTAGCAATCCTCAACACACTTCCATCAAATTCATGTACTTTCCTTGAAATCTTGTAAAACTTTAGTACCCACAATTTCCTTTGGCAAGGAGTTCCACGGATCTACCAGTTATTGCACATCCCTTGGTGTGTTTTGAGCATGGCTCCTCTAAATTTAATTGGCTAGATTCCTGTATTTGTATTGAAAAAGTAAATGAACAACAAATTCCTACCCAGACCCTCCATGCTGCTGCTGATTTTGCAGATAATAGAAAAATATGGTGATCCTAATACAAGCTAAAACTGCAAATGGCAAAACTGTACAAAGTCCCATAATCACTGTGCAGATTTTAAGACAAATTACTGCAATCTTTCTGGTTTTACATAAGGTCATGTTATAATGAGTGGGTACAATTTGTAGATACTTGAAATAACTAAAATTCATCACCAAATATCTGTGGTATTCCCAAAGTACTGAAAGATGGAAATATCATAAGACCTGAAAGCCTCACCTATTCCTATAACTTTTGGCTGCTATCTCAAATGAATGACAATACCACAATAGCGTGTCCTGATACTTTCCACTAGATTTTTTCACTGGGGACAATGGGAGAAGATTTAAATTGGTATCTGAAAACAAAATGTATAGATCAAAAATGATTATTTGAGTTTTTCTGTGATTCAGAAATTTAATGCAGAAAGCCTAATAAAAAATGTGAAAATGATGATTAAAGTCTCCACTGTTAATCATAAAATCATAGAATTGTTTACGTTGGAAAAGACCTTTAAGATCATCAAATCCAACCATAAACCTAACACTGTCAAGTCCGCCACTAAACCATGTCCCTAAGCACCAAATCTATATCTTTTAAATACCTCCAGGGATGGTGACTCCACCACTTCCCTGGGCAGCCTGTTCCAATACTTGACTACACTTTCCATGAAGAAATTTTTCCTAATATCCAATCTAAACCTCCCCTAGTGCAACTTGAGACTATCATCTCTTGTCCCATTGCTTGCTACTTGGGAGAAGAGATTGACACCCACCTTTTACAACCTCCTTTCAGGTAGTTGTAGAGAGCGATAAGGTCTCCCTTCAGCCTCCTTTTCTCCAGGATAAACAAGCCCAGTTCCCTCAGCCGCTCCTCAGAAGACTGGTGCTCCAGACCCTTCAGCTTCTTTGGACATGCTCCAGCACCTCAATGTCTCTCTTGGAATGAGGGACCCAAAACTGAACACAGTATAACCATCTATTGTCCTTCTTATAGTTAACCCTTTGAGGAACTCCCTTTATGCTGATCCACCATTGAAAGGAGGTATAAGAATTAATGGAGATAGACAGTCACCATCTAGTTTCCCTGTTTTAATTTTTAATCATGTTGCAAGACTGATAGGATAGGCATTCATGTTACAATGTGTTACGTGCAATGACTATTCATGTACTTCTCATCCATCAAGTGCCTTTCTTCCACCATAAGTCAAGCCTACAATAGCCACGGCTTTGAAAAAAAATTAGGACAAGGGCAAATCTAAACTGGGCTGTTAACACCTCAGCACACACCTTACTATGGGCTGCCATTCACTATGAGGCGTGCAATGTGGTAAAATCAACAGCACAGACACATAGGATCTTTATTCTACATTACAATAATTTGTACATTTTTTCTTAGAATTCCTATACTTCCAGTAAAGTACATACAAATTCAATATAATATGTACATCTACAAAGAAATCTTTGCCATATATTAGCTCATGATTATCTGATTGTATTGGACTACATTTCTAAATCCACTTTTAAATTAATCTATGGCAGATAATGCTTATACAGATGGTCTAGTTATATGATTGGGAAGAGGCCAAACAGTAAAGAAAAAGTTTATATCCAGATCTCATCAATTTGTTTATGGAAACAGAAAGCACACCCATTAGTTTTGTCACTAAGTGTGGGTTTGGCCAAGGACAAAACTTACTGCATGTGCCCCCATATGAAAACAGGGAATTTTAAAATTCAGTAAATAGTGATAAAATTGACAAGATTCATAGGCTCCTGAAAATAAATGTTACCTGACAAGAAAAAGGGTTAAGGAGGATTTCAACACATACTGTACACACAAGTCGTTCTTTTAAAGAAGTAAATCTAGCTTTCGCATCTGAATCTTTAAAGAGGTAGTTCTTGTATGAAACAGCATTTCTTTTTGTGTGCATATATGTATTATGTATAAAAGCTTGTTCCAAGAAGTTGTAGCTGAGTGGGGCCAAATCTTGGTGCTTTTATATGTTATATAGATAATTTATAGAATTCTGAATGGCACTGAACTACAAAGTTTCATTCATACTTTTTCCCCTAAGTTTGTCTTGAAGTTTTATTTTAAGAAGAGTCTGCCACAACCTTATGTTTTGACAGCTATGACGTATTACTTAGGAAGGGGCAGAAAAAGCATTACCATTCACTTTAAACTAAAATGCATACAATTGTTGTTACACTTTAATGACTGCATTTGGCAGAGAGGAACGATTAAACTAAAGCCAGACAACTACCAAACTGTCTTTTCTGTGTTTTTGCTACTTAAACTCTGCTTTACAGGCATCCAATGGTACAGTCTCTTTACAATCTTTTAAACATTCCTCTGTGATTTTTGGTATGCTGTGTGCACTAGAATGCAATCAACATCTGCTAATTTCTGTCCATTAAATGTATTATCAAAACACACAAGCATGATGTTTTATTTGTATGGCTGAAATGAGACTTATGACCCATAATCCATCATCTTCCTGTCATATTTTTATATGTTGTCTATTCAATCCCCAGGACAGTTTAGAAAGCGTAAAGCAAAACTCTGCTTAAGTTATAGACCAGCTGCTGAAGTGTCCAGCTGAAGAGGTCATTGTGCTATATTTTTGCTGAATCTAGCAGGAGTTGCTCATTCTAAGCCAAGCATAATACAACATGGATGTTCCCAGAAGCTTACAGTTGAACTACCAAGTCTAAACTGTCTAGCAGGCATTTTTCTGAAAATATCATGTTGCAACAGGCAATGATTAGAAACCATGGCTTCAGTTTAAAAAAAAAAAAAAAAGGAAAACATCAATAAATATTGGAATTTGTTTTGTGTTTGATTAAAAAGAAATTCTCACTAATATTACAAGGGTAAAAATAGGAAAAGATATTTTTGGGAGTTGTGATTTTTTAACAAGGGATTATATAATTTGAGTTTAAATCAGTGCTTTGTTTGAGGGTCTATTATTCTTTTCATTTTAAAATGGAGTTTCCTGGAGCTTAAAAGTATTTTTAAAGCTCTGTCATAATGTATGACTGCTCAATAAGTGGCTGTATTTTATTGTATTTTCATAAAAGTCTGACTGGCCATTTTAAGTTCACCATCATGAATAAATGAAGTTTAAGAATTTGTTTTGCCATACAGACCAAGGTCTTTTGCAATCAAAACTTGGCTGTCACCATTTAACCTTCAAGTTGTACAAGATTCCACACCAGTGGGTAGTCTAATATATGATATATGCAGTAATACCTACACACATTTTTTTTTTTTTAAATTGAGGGTGGTATTTCAGAGCCGATTATGCATTTTCCTTGCTTTTAAAAAAGAAAAAAAACACCTTTTAATACAATCTTTGATCTCTATTTTCAATATTATCAATATATAATCATTGTCAATATTTATACATATGAGAAGGATAGATCTCACCTTTTTAATATGATGTGGAAATTAAGCAATCTAGTAGAAATCGAAGAAGAAAGAGAAGAAAATAATTTAGTTTTGTCTTACTCCATGTGACACCCAAGTGCCCAGTCAGCATGAACTGTAAGCAAACACTCATAAAGGAGCAAATAAATATGAACGGAGACCATAGCTTGGAAATGGAGAGATGTGTACAGAAACTCAGTCATGTCCAGGCATCTTTCACCTCCTACGAGAGAGAGAGAGAGAGAGAGATAGAAATAACATCCATCTTTAGAAACACGTACAGTACAAAAGAAGTAATTGTAAGAAATCTTGCGGGCATGAAGGGTATGCCTTGGAAGAGGGTGAAGGTTGAGTCACAAACTTTGTGAAGTTTGAGAAGCACAAACTGTGCTAGAAAGAACCAAAGAGAATTCTGACTGGCTAGAATAATCTAGGATTTATATATTTATTTTGTCAGGTTTTGGTTTGTGGTTGGTTGATTTTTTTTTTTTTAAATAGGGAAAATTATCATTTTAGTCCTTATTCTTGCCTATTAACCAAGCCAGCATGGAGTGATAACTCCATGTGACAAACATGGTGTTTCATGCCTGAAGGAGTAACATTCAATAAGGTGCACTAGACTGGTCAGACTAATATATTCTTTACACAGATCAGGAAGTAAAAAGAATCTTCAAGGTACTCCTAAAGTGGACTGGGTAACCTCTTTGCATGCTGGTAATACTGCGAGCCAGTCCTCTGGCAAGTGTTCTCCCTTGGGAGTGTTTGCCAGAGCCTTCTGGCAAGCAGAACAGCAGAACAAAAGCCTAAGACTAGAGGGTAGTCATAACTCATCAAGTTCTTGTAGAAGCCTGGCAAGCACATCTTTTCCCTAACTTCACGGTCGGCATTATCAATAGATTTGAAATCAGAAAGGTATATTCCCTAGAAAATCGGTGAGGACCTTCAGTTTTCTCACCCTCATGCTTCAGCCCATCTTACTTTAGGCCCACTGTGAAGTCCTCTGTCATTCCCTGTTTGTACCTCATGCATTGATGATAACAGTCTCTTGCTCAGCACCTACAGAACACAACAGGCCAGTAAGTAGGAGGTTTTGTTCTTCATTCTGATCTACCAAATATAGTATAGGTATGTCAGAAGGAATACATAGGTGTGTCTAGGAGGAATATAAATACCCATGATTATTCAAAGTCAATGAAGAAATCCTTTTGGAATCAGCCATTTTGAAACCTAGGCCTTTCAAAATAGAAACCCACTGCCACTAGTCAAAATTTGTAATTTTCTAGGTGTTTTGTTGTAGCTTTTGTTTTAGTAAGAATTGAAGAACCAGGTGAATACAAACTGTCTTATGTGTTCCTGTAGCAAGTACACCATCCAAAATTAGGAGGACACAATCCATCACAGATCTTTCAAATGTCTGCTTCAGATCTCTGTTTATGTGTCTCACTTCCCTACACCTCTCTTGTTCACATAGCTAGGACAGCTTGGAGAGGCTCCTTTTCCAGGCAAGCACCAGCACCAGCATGGGGGAAACTCTGTTGATTATCCATTTACCACTATGATACGCTGTCATCATCTTACTGAAGAACTTGAGGGGAAGTGGTGTTTTTAATATGTTTTATGACTTTGTGAGTGATAACTAATTTCTTGAAACAAGGAAAAGGCATTTCTCCAACTTGTACCTTTCTTTTAAAGTCTGACAATAAAAAATGAAGGTGCTCAAGCTACTAAAAGAAGTCCCAGAGAATCTTAGAAATAGGACGTGTCAGCAAAGCAAATACAGAGGTAGTTGCCAGCAGTCCTAGCATGCCTTTAATAACTTTGCTTGATAATGCCTGTTAAAAACCAGGGGACAACTCAAAAGATCACATAAGATGGCAACTGAGGACTGTAATATCAGGTTCATGTAATGCAAAAAAAATTTTTCCTCATTTGGGGGGGAGGGGAAGGGAATGGAAAAAACTCTTAGTGATGTTCAGAGAAACTGTGTTTATGTTCATACAAGGCTAATTTCTCTATCTAAATTTCTAAGAGGTTAAAAAATAGATTTCACCACAGGAACTGGTTGCACACTTAATTATGCACTACAAATACTTGTTGCCTAATAGGTCAATCATTTCTCACAAATCAGTTCTTCTTTCCTGACTATTTTTGCTGCTGTTTTCTGCTCTCTCTCTAATTTGCCAATATCTTCATGGTATGGAGATGCCCAGAGCTCTATACAGTATTCCAAAAAGCACAGAAAAAATGTTGACTGTTAATAGGATATTTCTTACATGTCAGTTAGAATTCACTGTTAGGTTTGCATGTAACTTACTCTGCAAATTCATTTATATAATTATGCACCACCAATCATGCTTTAAGTTTCTTAAAAGGACTTGCATTGAAATAATTCTGTTGACCTACATCAAGCAAATTTGTAAATTCTGATTTTCTAACTTTTAACAACAGTTTTTTTCTTTAAAACAGATTTCAGGAAGAAGTAGTTAGAAAAATTAATGGCCTGAGGCATTACTCTTATTCCCTTCCTTCGGTATTATCTCTATCAAGAAAACTGTCACTGGATTGAACAGGTATGTACATGGGTTTTGGTCAGCAAATGTTCAGTCTTAGAAGAAATGCTGCACTGTTCATTACTGGATTACTGCTGATATCCTTTCTTGGGAGACGAGTTTTGGCAAAAGCAACTTTTATATAAACTCCCCCAGTAAACTTCAGCTGGGAGCGGTCATCATCTCCAGCATCATGTGCATAAAGCTTTTGCATAGCTTTCATTTTGCAAATAATTTAATTGTGATGACTTCACACTTGCTCATTAAGTTCATAAAAGCCTTGCCAGCCTCCTGCTTTCCCATCAATGCTAAATTTGATCAGCCAAAATAGTTCTACAGTAAATAAGTCTTTGAACTACCGGAAGGGTTTTTTCTTTTGACCGGAGAGTAAGAATATCTAATCGAGTACACGAACTGGTGTGTGTTTATTTATTAGTGTATATAAAACAAATTACACTAAGAGAATAGCCAAGCTTCATGTCTTTAATTTCACTTCTATTGAAAAATTGATCCACAGATCCCTGTATTTCAGAAAAGAGCCATTCTGAGACTATATTTTTAACAAGCTTTAAATGATTAGGGTTTATTTAAAGCAAAGAACCTTCCTGATCTATTCCTTTTTCCAATTTTTCTTGTAGTATTGTAGTTATTGTAGCAAAGACATTTAAATGTAGTAATTCTTTAGATGGTGTACTACTGGCATTCAGCCAGTAATAACAGCTAATGTTAAAGAACAAATGATGTCTGAAGATACTATTATTCAAGTGTTTTCAGGACTTCCATTCCTATTATTGTTTGTAATTTCTAACACACCTTTTTGCTTTATTTTTTAGATTGCTTAATGCCAAACTTGTGATAAGTATTATGAAACAGTAGCAAAACAATAATTGATGTTTAATGATTGAACTACAAATCCATTGGCATGGACTAAGGTGCACTGCTTGGTTCTTGATACCTTTCCTTCACACATTCAGGATAATTTCTTCTTCTGGATTCTTTGATTGTCTTTTCTAGAATTTACAATGCCTAATAGAACACATGGTTTATCCTCCTAGCACTGACTAATCCGTGGAATATGGAGTGGTCTTACTCATATGTATGTATCTGTGGATGTAATAATCATAGAATCATAGAATACCCAGCTATAGCCGGGTAGCCAACATCACCTTGTGATACAGTGCCTGGTAAGTTAGCATAAGCCAAGAAAATTGGTTAAGGATCTTTTTAAATCTCATTCTTTCCTATTTTTGTGGTTGGCTCTAACAAAAAAAATTTCTTTTTTCTTCTCTCTGTGAAAAATTATTAAAAACACTTTTCTTCATTTTATTGTCTAACTAAACCTTGCTAGTGTTATATTTTTCCTAGCCTGACTTCCTTTTGTAATCCTTTTGCATACAGTTTTGACCACTGCAAATGCTTCTTGCTTCCATCACTTGCAAATGTAATCCTTTATGTTTTTGAACTATAATTAAACAAAGTTTATTTATTTATCACTGTGTGGAAAAAGTGATAAAATATACTGAGAGAAGAACATAGATGCAAGAGAGAAAAACCTGCTGTTGCCAAGACATGTTATTGTGTGTTTTAACTGACCACAGATTTACAATTAACAGTAAAGTATACAACAATTTCCCTTGACCATCCCTAGCAGGATAACAGATAGGGAGTTATTTAAATTAAATTGGAATAATTATTATAAAATAGGCTTCATTAGATACATAAATATAAATCATACCACCACAGAGTGTTTTAAAGTGGTTGTCCCAGGGGCTTCAGAAAGACTGAATGATGAAAAAGGAAAAAGAAAAAGGGCTTGGAATGAGTCCCAAGAGAGAACTTTTAAGTGCTTCTAGTTTTACATTATTACATCATATTAAAAGTACTGAAGAAACTATAAAGTCTCCTGAACTTGTGACAAAAGTAAGGTGACAAGACCTTGCATTATTCTTCAAGTTTTTTCAGTAGTTGACATTGAATTTATGAAATTTTTAGTGTATTTACAAAATTCTTTAATTTTATATAATAAGGCATACTGACTACACTTTACACAAAATGTTAAATAATAGCTATTTATCTACGGGTTAGATCATGCTAATTATAGGCAATAGCAAGAACTGCTTACTTTCATTATTAATTCAAATGAAGGTAACATTGAATAAAAGTGTTGTTTATCTTGAGACATCTGGTTTTTAAAGAAATTGCACTTTTGCTATAATCATCCTTGTTTATTTATTTACTTACTTACTTATAAACTTTTCTGTAATATGTTTTAGAAGAATGTGAAAATGCAGCATGTGCAGAGTTTGCTATCATAATAAGACTGAGGGCTGAAACTTAACCTTCTACAAATTTTGGCTGGCTCAAATGAGAAGATCAAGATTGTGGTTACCAGGAAGGATAAAGAAAAACAGATAAAGAAATTTTAAGATGGCGAGAGGTTAAACTATTACTTACAAAAACAAATGACAAAATAGAACTCTTTCACCAAGTTCCACATTTTTGTATCCTATGAGATATCCAATAGTCTTAAATAATATTAATGAAAAATAATCATGCCATCCTATTAAAAGCTCATCTGAACAGGCTGAATATGTCAATAATATTGCCATTTGATAGTAATCAAGAGTAATTTTTTCAGAATTAAAAATTAATGAATGGCACAGTCATATCTATCCTACAAAGATTTTTTTCAAGCTCAAAGAAATCATATTTTTGTATTTTTTTCACACATGGCTGATTTTTCATGTTAGTAATTTATAAAGAGCAGTTCAGAGTGGTTGCTTGGGATGTAATATTTAAGAACATCATCATTAATGTAATATATATTTACAGCATGAACGTATAACATTGTCACAGGCAGGAATGAACAGGAAATATACAAGCAGCTTCTAGATCAGAAGTTGCAGTGTGTCCCAGCACTGCCCACTTTGTACAGAAGGTACTAACATCTGTCAATAAATCATGCCAATCTGCATGAAACCCCATCAATCTGCATGGAAACCAAACCAAAGAAGTTGTGATATAAATGGAAGATAACCCCATCATTTAAGAAAAAGGAGGAAGGAGATTTCCTTCTTTCTTTCTAGTACTCACAGTTTAGTAGCAGAGTAGTTCATCAGCATATTTTCCTGAGGTATTGTTGAAGCAAAAATGTAACCACTTCAAAAAAATTCTTATTAAACAGAAGAGCGTAAGAGAACTTAGTCATATAGGCACTGAGCTAGAAAGTAAGAAAAAAAGAAAAAGGTTCTAGTCCCTAAATTAGACCTAACTCCAAAAATGGTCCACATTTCATGCTGCTCCTGTATCCCTCCTAAATCTAAGAGTTTGGGCTATTATCTGTAAATTAATAATATTTTTTTGAAAATGTTAAAAACCCAGTATGGAGCAAAAACATACCTCAAAATCTTAAAACGGCTTGTTTTCATTCTTCTGGTCAGCTCTTGCTACTAGTTGGACTACTATATATATATCTGTAGAAGATATACATATACACATAAGATATACATATACATACCAATATATGTGCACATGCAAAATCAATATAAACTTTTCATAGGTGGAAATCTTAGGTGCCAAAACCCTAAGTGCCTATAGACAGAGTTAAAGTCATAATTTCCTTGAGAGTGATCTTACTTATTTTTATTTTTATTTTCTGCAGATCAGTGCATATGACTGACAAACACTTCATGTCTTTGGAAAGTTCCTGGGTTTAGTGTGCTAAGGTTAGAGAAATCTGCATTAGGATGCACATCTGATGTAGCTGAGATAAGTATTGCCTTCTGTTATCCATTGGGAAGTGGAAAAGAAAAATGCCTTCTGGAGAACCAAATCACACTGTAGAAAGTGTTTAAAGTGAAATCTTGGATTTTACCCCTCAATCTTGTTAGAGGGAGAATAATAAAACCTGGTTTGCTAGCTCTGTGAGCCAATCTCCCATGGTGGCTAACACTGGGAATGATATTCTGTTAAAAAGTTGGGTCTTACACTGGACTTCCATGAGATGTCAACTAATACGATTTTGTTTGTTGTCTTTTTTAAATGGAGGGAAGAAGAAAGCTCTTTCGTAAATGTCATCTACTTTAGGGCACAAGGCCTAAGTCAATAAGAAGGGCAATGAATTGCATGGGAATTGCAGCTGGAAGAAGTGACATTTGAACTCCTGAGTTCAACATTTCCCAAGGCTACACAGGTATTTGGTAAGAGTGTCTGCATCCTTCCTTTCTTTTTGACCATGAAATGAATGACGATATTCATTCTGCAGCAAATGTGACATCAAATTTAATGGGTTCATCTCTAAACACATCATTTCTACCATAGCTAAAACACTTTCAAATGATCTCACGCCATGGATGTATAACTAAACTCCAGAAATCGGTACACAAAAAGCAGCTGGCACGTAAAACCCAGGAAATTTTCAGGCAATCTGTTATTCTTTCTGTATTAATTTATTTTTTAAAGGGTTCCTATAAACACATTTAAATAGCATTTAACATTCTGCATTTTGTTTATTGCCATTTCAAGGATACGTAAAAGAAGTATTTAAACCTCATGTTAATATGAACTTGGTAAGACAATATTAACACAGTGCCTCTATTGCTTTTCTGTAGTAAACCATAAGCATAAATTATGTTTTATTCAACTAAAACAGTTTTCTCCCACATGCCAACTAGTGATGATATGTCATTACCATAAAATTAAAGTTCTTTTGCTTTCTCTCTGGAGTTTATTTCATTGGAGCTTATTTCATCACTCCACTATTGAGAAGCCTCAATTACAGCATTATCTGATTCTGATTATTTGCTTTTGAAACATTAATGGGTTTTTTCACATCATTTTTGTCTGAATTTTATCTTCTTTTTAATATTTGGCAGTAACTGTAAGAAATATTTGGTCATGACACCTTTCTGTGCAGAGGTGTAAGCAGCATCATTTAGCGTGATATAGATATAATTGGAGATTTTTAGAAAGGAAAAAAAATCAGCCAAATTTCTTATTGGCACAAGGTATGGGGATGTGGAAGCAAAGAAGTCTCCACTATATTGAAAGTAGCGGTATTAATCTGTACTGTCTGTGATGTGATTTACAACGGTATTTGTGAAATTGTACATGAGAATACATAGTATTTTACGCATTCCACTTATTTCCTACCTTAGATTAGAGCAAAGATGAACTCTTAAATTGTACATAGCCTGATCGTAGCTCTTAGAAGAAGTAATATTGGTGACCATCAAGTCCTAGTCCTCAGAAACGTCCCTGTCCTCATGGAGCCTGAGCCCAACCTCATGGAGTACAGTGTGAACCACTGACGGTTTCCCAATTTTGTAGTCATGGAGTTTTGCAGAAATAGCAGCATGACTCTCCTAAACATGAGACATCCCAAAGAGCTTCCAAACTTCAGGAACAATTGTTCTAGATCTCTCTGTGGCCTGGCTTCTTCTCAGTATGAATGCATGCACTTTGCACAGAAAACAATGCATGTTGAAAAGAGGAAGAGAGAAGGAAAGAGGGAGCCTGGTCTGTTACTGCTGGGGTTGCTCACTACTCCATAAATTTCTTCTCTATTTCCCATCTTCCCTTATCTTTCCATAAGATGCCTAGCCATCTGTGAATGCAGTAAGGATCTCACCAAGTCCTGGTGCCTTGCACTCCAGAGACAGGATGGCTCTTATGTGGACGCTGTGAGCTTGGAACACACAGGGTTGTCCCTCTTAAGAAGGTGACTCTGCTGCCCTTGGGACGGTTTATGTTTCTCACAGCAGAACTGAGAGGCAAAGAACAAGCAGAAAGCAAGCATTGGCTTTGCAAAAAAATACAGTTAAACAGTTATCAACATACCTGTGTAGGATTTAGACCTTGTTATTAGGACCATTTTTACTATTGGGGGCTACTGTTCTAGAGGATGTACCTTGGAATTTCTATTCTTGCCAGAATTACAGCTCAGATAATGGGCCTAGATAAAAACTTCCTAAATCAAACCCAGTGCTTTCCTGAAATATAAATAACAAACAAAACTCTCCTGATCTGTTTGCTCTGATTTCTGATTTGAAAAGCCAGTGAGTATCTCTGCTCCCCATTAATCTACAGCTGGTTTGTACTCAGAATGAATTGTTAGTTAGGAAATGTCCTCTTCACTTTATTGTGTCATCCTGTACAGGCCCACAAATAATAATTAAAAAAAAAAAAAACCCACAAAACCTGAAATAGATGTAAATTAGAGTTTTGGCAACAGAATAGGGGAAGAATGTACCCAAAGGACAGAAAATGTGGCCTAAAAATACCAAAGATTTGTTGAAGGTGCTATTCCCTCTTGGCTGCTCCAACTTTTTCCTTCATCAGTCTCATAGTTCCTTATTAATTTATTCAACCTTGTTCCCAAGAAACTACTAAAATCTACTAGGAACTCCTAAGATTGTTTTCAGAAGATGGAAGTAAGTAACTTGAACAACCTCTAGTTTGAACTAGGTTTGTTCAGCAGTAGTTTTTTCTATGAAGCACCATGTTCAGCTTCCTTCCAAATGGCCTAAACTGACCTAAAGAGCTATTTTGGGCTTTTATCTTAATATACTGACCACAATTAGAACTTTAAGCTTCCCAGGAAGGAGGAAAGGGAGCTTGCAGCTAGTAACACGTCTTCTATCTATATATATTTTTATAATGTAATACATAATTACATGCAAAAGGTTCAGGCTTAATAAGCTTTGCATGTGTGTATAAATATATTTTAAAATAAAATGGGGCAAACATTCTGCTTTTTCAGTTTTCCCTATATTTGTATTCCTTTATTTGCCTCTACTCCACTTTCTTTTGGACAGCCAAGACATCAAAAGACATATGGAATATTCTGTTATCCCTCTCTGTAGTAACAAGACTGGCATTTCCCTGTGTCGTGATTTAACCCCAGTATGCAGCTAAGACCCACACCACCACTTGCTCACTCCAGTGGGATGGCAGACAGAGTCGGAAGGGCAAGAGTGTGAAAACTTGTGGGTTGAGGTATAGATAGTTTAATAGGTAAAGCAAAAGCTGCACGCACAAGCACAGCAAAATGAGAAGTTCATTCACTGCTTCCCATCAGCAGGCAGGTGTTTATCCATCTCCAGCACAGCAGGGCTTCATCACATGTAACAGTCACTTGGGAAGACTGTACTGCACACTTGGTGTGCCTGTACTCACTAGACATCTCTGTGCCTGACATATCAGCACCTGTAATCCTGCCTCATGTGCCAGAACTGCCCTAGCATAAGCAGTTTGGCAAACAAATCTTCTCTAATCTCATCTGAGATCCAAAACCAAGGAAAAAATAATGTCTGTCTTCCTTCTTGAGACCCTAAGAAGGAGCTGAAACTAAAGAACATCCAACACAACCCAGCTTCTGTTCCGCATGTATGTTATACATACATATGTACTGTTTATGTCATGTGTATGTTATATGTTTATATCTACCCATATGTGTATACCCATATGTGCATACCCATATATATATACTTCCAATCCAAAACCTCATGACTATCTTTTATATAGCCACCTCTCAGGGGTATGGAGGGGGTTGGAAATCTCACTTGTAATGCAGGTGGTCTGAGTCTGGCATTTGTACTGGCTGGGGAGGGTAAAACCCAAATATTATTGATCACCTAGAGTAGAAATGCTCTGCCCCTCTTGGTGGGAACCAGGCTACTGTATAAAATAACATGAGATTTATAGGGATCTTTTATTTGTGTAGGTGCATTTCAAGTGAGTGTGCAGAGGAAAGGTATTAAGTGCCAATCTAAGCTGAAAGTAATTTGGTAGAGTGGAGGGGAAGTACAGGAAGGAATTTGTGCTTGCCCATGTAGCAGGGTACAGCAAGTCTCTATTAGTCTCTCATTAGTCATGACTAACCAGCACCCAGAGATGACTGTTGGGTTTTTTTTTGCTCTTTCTGGTGGTTGAAGTCTCATAGATGAGAGTGACTGTGTGATCTTTACCACAGACGAGTCTGTCAGCCCCCAGTGTTTTAATCAAAACAGTAGGGACCTTTAGCAATGAGTCCCATTTAGCTACATTTTCTACTCTAACTGCTGAGTTTCTCCTGGGGGAAAGAACTGCCTGTCACAAAGGAAGTGCTCAAGCACAGCAGTCCCTGTGATTTAGAGATGTAAAGAGTTATGTCTGATCATTGCTCTGACTGGGCACAGTGAAGAGACTTTTTGTGCCCTTCTAAACCCTTCACACTTGTTTTCTTTTGAGGCAGTGGACAGCAAGGATATTGTAAGTGTCAGGACTGTTCAGTCTAGAAAAAGGAAACCAAAAGGAAATATGATAGGTGTTCAACTATGTCAAAGTATAGAGATGAAAGGAATAAACTGTTCTCTTTGTGCCTCATAGATAAGACATGCAGCAATGGAAACAAGTTATGGCAAGGTAGATTTAGGTTAGTGTCGTGGTTTAGTCCCAGCCAGCAACTCAGTACCACGCAGCCGCTCGCTCACTCCCCCTACCCTGATGGGATGGGGGAGAGAATCACAGGAGTAAGAGTGAGAAACACTCCTGGGTTGAGATAAGAACAGTTTAATAATTGAAATAAAATAAAGTAAAATAATAATAATAACAATATAATAATAATAGTAATAATAATATACAAAGCAAGTGATGCACAATGCAATTGCTCACCACCCACCGACCGATACCCAGACAGTTCCCGAGCAGCGGTTGCTGCTCCCCAGCCAACCCCCCCCAGTTTATATACTGAGCATGACGTCATATGGTATGGAATAGCCCCTTGGTCAGTTTGGATCAACTATTCTGGCTGTGCCCCCTCCCAGTTTCTTGTGTGCCTGGCAGAGCATGGGAAGCTGAAAAAGTCCTTGACTAGCATAAGCGGTACTCAGCAACAACTAAAAACATCAGCATGTTATCAACATTCTTCTCCTACTAAATCCAAAACACAGCACTATGCCTGCTGCTAGGAAGAAAATTAACTCTATCCCAGCTGAAACCAGGACAGTTAGATACCAGGAAAACGCTCAGTACTAATAAGGCACTGGAATAGATCTCTGGAGGTTTCTCACTATTGGTAAGCAAACATCTGTGAAAAATAACACAGATATAATTTCCTCTACTTTCACACAAAAGTGTGAACTTTCAGCGCATCCCTAGTCCTGTTTTCATAACTCTATGGCTATGAGTACTGTATAGTCATAGAAAACTACCCTCAAATTCATACATTACATATTATATTCCATAGTCTATGTTCTATGTTCTATAGTCTATATTTTATTGTTAATAAAAGGATCTATTTCCTATATGATCAAACTTAAACTGTGATACTTCATTGGTTAAGTCATTCATTATCTTAGTATAACAGACTTATATTTATGTCCCTGCTTCCATACAACAGAAATTTAAATTCTACAACTCTTAAGCTTATATAAATAGGAATATTTTTCCAAATCTAGCAAGCAAATTGAATTCAGAGGTTTAATGCCATGGTCATTGCTGCTCTAATTAAGTCAGAGTTCTCGTATTAATTTGTGATATGTATTATTTGATGAAAAATATGTATGCCACTATTAGCTTCTTTCATAGCTTAGGACAATCCGAGACTGACTTGCTGTTGTACTATTCCAATTTTTGCACAAGTGAAATTATAAAGAAATTGCAAAAAATGGAGTAGTCATTCAGAGCCATGGTCTGGTCTTCATTAATAGGAAAAACATGGGATTTAAGTAGAATGTATGTCTTAAAAAAGTTAGCACTTGTGTATGGTAAGGCTGGTATGCTCGGTTATAGATATGACAGAAATTTGATTCCCATATTTAAGAAACTGTGAGCCACTGTTTGAAAGACTTCAGGGGTAGATTGCTCATATACCAAAGCATACCCACTTGAGACTAACATTGGAAACAAAGGGCAATCAAACTGGCTAAACCAAAGATATTTTTTGTCCATGTTTTCCTTCAATGGTCAGTAGCACATACTTAAAGGTCATAAGATACCAGGCAAGTATATCCAATTCCCCTGGCGTACCTTCCAACTTAGAAAAATTGCTTAAGTGTTGATTATTTAGAGCT
Organism: Pelecanus crispus; assembly: GCF_030463565.1. Classification (NCBI taxonomy): domain Eukaryota; kingdom Metazoa; phylum Chordata; class Aves; order Pelecaniformes; family Pelecanidae; genus Pelecanus; species Pelecanus crispus. The sequence continues at coordinate 104,436,488 of NC_134644.1, forward strand.
GGAGTCTCTAGATAGACTGTCAAGCTTTGTAGTTGAGGTGGACCTGTCCTTTAGCAGTGTGCCTAGCCTTTCAGAAGCCATTTATATTTTTGGCCTCCTGTGACGAGCAATTCCCATGTTTCATTACACATGTAAAAAACCTTCCTTCACTTTGTTGTCTGCTAATTTCACTGGCAACTCTACAATGGCTACATCTTGTGCTTATCACAAGTAGGGAATATCTTATTCACCACCTTTATGGCTTTCAGGATTATAAAATTCTCACATCCCACTTTAGTCATCTTTACCCTACCCTATTCTATTTTATTTCTCATTTTATAGGAATTATGGGACTTCTGCTTCCTTGGTAGCTTCTCTAGGTCTTATATGGCTATGCTGAAATGGAATGACTGGAGCTGTGTGAAGTATTCAAGACATGGCTACAGGTGCATTTGGTTAGTATTACGATTATAAACTCTTTGTTTTCACTTTCTTTCCTAATAATTACATTTGCTTTTTTAACTGCTGATGAATGCTCAGATTATATTTTTAGAGACTGATCTGTATGCTGCTTTCTGGAGTGGCAATAGCTGGTTTAGAGCCTGGCAGAGTGCAGGTATAAGTAAAATAACATTTTCATCCTTCTACATTACTTTACATTTATTGACACTGAGTTTTACTCAGTATTGTAGAACCTTCTGTATTTCTTCAACCACTGTTCTGAGTAATTATGTAGTGCAGGAAGAAGAATGAGTACAGAAATCCAAAATGCTGCAGTCCTTGCTTAATGGAATGGACACGAGGAAGTCAGTCCTACCTAGATAAATTCAAGCAGCTATTTGGGAGATTTAATTCATATTTCAGACATATTTGAACGAACTCTGCCACAGGGTCAGGAGAAAAATGGTTTAGACCTATGTCTTTATCCATTCCTGTGTTCTATGCCAGACACGGCTTGAACAGGGACTCTAATTTATATACATAAGGAGGGTTCATCTTTTAGGGATAAATATTTAATGGCTTATGGATATATTCCTGTTGCTTATGTATTACCCTTGCAATGGAGAAATAAGATGATCACCTACTATGAAACTATTAACTCCTAATTAACTGCATTCTACAGTACTGCTTATGCTAGTCAAGGGCTTTGCAGCTTTCCATGCTCTGCCAGGTGCACAAGAAACTGGGAGGGGGCACGGCCAAGACAGTTGATCCAAACTGACCAAGGGATATTCTACACCATATGACATCATGCTCAGTATATAAACTGGGGGAGTTAGCCAGGGGGAGTGATCGCTGCTTGGGAACTGTCTGGGTATTGGTCAGCGGGTGGTGAGCAATTGCAGTATGCATCACTTGCTTTGTATGTTATTATTACTATTATTATTATATTGTTATTATTATTATTTTACTTTATTTTATTTCAATTATTAAACTGTTCTTATCTCAACCCAGGAGTGTTTCTCACTCTTACTCCTCTGATTCTCTTCCCCATCCCACCAGGGCAGGGGGAGTGAGCAAGTGGCTGCGTGGTGTTTAGTTGCTGGCTGGGGTTAAACCACGACAGTCCTTTTTGACACTCAATGTGGGGCACGAAGGATGTGAGATAATAACAGATTAACCAGAGTGCATTAAGGAATATGTTAACAGTTGCTGGTCACAATATCAGTTCATCTGCTCTGCACCATGCTTTTTTTTGCTTTACATGTTAAAGATTGGTGTTGGTTTTTGCAGTTTGCTGTGCTCTGCAGTGATTAGTGATGTTTTGCCTGGGAGATTTGTTATTAAGACACTGATCTTGAACATTATTTGGTATTTGGGTTTTGTAGTGAAGCTATTACTGTACTTCGGGTACCACCTCATGGAAAGAATTAGCAACTATACCTCTTCCTCTGAGAGGTTTTTCATGGAGGAAATACAGAATAGTACCTTCGTTACCTTCTTCTATGTTTCCTCCTTCATTACAATAACTTTTCAGTATCTTGAACATCCTTGGGTAGTTAAGATACATTTATTGGTATTTCTTGGGAATATTGTTTCTGTTCTGATGAAGGTTGGTAAACAATTTAAGAATATCATCCAGAGGTCTGCTCCAAGGCTGGATAGTTATGAGTGGCAGGATATGTGGGATAGTATGGGCAAATACCTACGGCAGTGAACACTTCCAGTGTTTTGGAACTTCACCCCTGAAAAAGTGCAGAATCCTGAAGAACTAGTAAAATATTTGGAAAAAATATGTTGTCACCCTGGCAACTCCAGAGAGACACAAATCACTGCAACATGCTGGGGGATGGCCCATGCCTATTGAGCTGTGGTCAACACTCATCAGTACCCTCAAAAGAAAGAGAAGGTCTCTGGATCTGATGACAAAATGACAGGCATTCTACTCCAACCCTGGCCACAGGCATGGTAGCCACTCCAACCCTGGTGACAGGCACTGTGGCTAAACCAGAGAACCAACCCATGTCGGTATCAGTTGCCCCTATACACAAGAAAAAATACACGAGAAAATCAGCTCATTTAGTAAGGAATGAAGATGAACCAGGGCCATCACGAGAACCAGAGGAGGAAGAGGCAGAACCCATAAATGAGATGATAACCACCTGATCCCTATCCCCGAGTGATCTGCAAGATATGCAAAAAGATTTCAGTTGTTGTCCAGGCGAGCACATCACCACCTGGATGCTCTGATACTGGGATAATGGGGCCAGTAGCCTGGATTTAGAGGGTAAGGAAGCCAAACAGCTGGGTTCCCTTTTTAGGGAAGGGGGCATTGACAAAGCAATTGGAAAAGGGGCACAAACCCTCAGCCTCTGGAGGCGACTTCTGTCAAGCGTGAAGGAAAGGTATCCCTTCAAGGAAGATGTTACATATCTCCCAGGCAAATGGACCACTGCAGAGAGAGGTATCCAGTACCTGAGGGAAATAGGCGTGCTGGAGGTGATTTATAGTGACCTGAACAACGAGCAGTTATCCAAAGATCCAGATGAAGTCAAGTGCACACAACCCATGTGGCAGAAGGTGGTACAGAGCTCACCAGCATCATATGCAATTCATTGGCAATACTGGCCTGGAAAGATGAAAAGGCACCAAAAGTGGATAAGTGGCTAGCCAACTCCAGGAATATGAAGAAAGTATCTCTATCTCCCTACGGGCCTGTGTCTCAGCTGTAGAGAAACTGTCCTAGAAGGTCCAGCAGCTGAAAGAGGATATATCCTACTCCCTACCTGTACGGACCAGTATCTCAGCCATTAGGAGTCAACATCCTGCTCAAGAGAGAGAATATAGAGGATACACAGCAAGGGGCACCCTGTGGTTTTACCTGCATGAGCATGGAGAGGACATGAGGAAGTGGGATGGAAAAACTACCTCAACCCTAGAGGCACAGCTGTATGAGTTGCAAGGAAAAACTCTTACAAAAGGCGGTTCTTCCAGGAAAATTGCAGCTCCGGTTTCCAGTGAGCAGTTCTCCAGACAGATTAGAAGGGTTGATTTTACTTCCGATCTTAATAAAGGGACTCTTGATTCACATTTACAAGAAGTGAACAGTGAATACTATGACCAGGATTAGAGGGGCCCTGCCTCCAGCCAGGTGGAGGAAAGAGACAACCAGGTTTACTGGACTTCACTGTGGATTTGATGGCCTGGCACATCAGACCCACAGGAGTATAAGGCTCTAGTGGACACTAGTCCACAGTGTACCCTAATGCCATCAAGCTATAAAGGGGCAGAACCCATCTGTATTTCTGGAGTGACAGGGGGATCCCAAAAGCTAACTGTATTGGAGGCTGAAGTGAACCTAGCTGGGAATGAGTAGCAGAAGCACCCCATTGTGACTGGCCCAGAAGCTCTGTGCATCCTTGGCATAGACTACCTCAGGAGAGGGTATTTCAAGGACACAAAAGGGTACCGGTGGGCTTTTGGTATAGCTGCCTTGGGGTCAGAGGAAATTAAACAGTTGTCCACCTTGCTCAGTCTCTCAGAGGACCCTTCTGTTGTGCGTCTGCTGAAGGTCAAAGAACAACAGGTGCCGATCGCTACCACAATGGTGCACCAGCAGCAATATCGCACCAACCGAGACTCCCTGATTCCCATCCATAAACTGATTTGTCAACTGGAGAGCCAGGGAGTGATCAGCAAGACTCGCTCACCCTTTAACAGTCCCATGGCCAGTGCAAAAGTCTAATGGGGAGTGGAGACCAATAGTAGGCTATTGTAGCCTGAATGAAGTTACACTCCCACTGAGTGCTGCTGTGCCAGGCATGCTAGAACTTCAATATGAACTGGAGTCAAAGGCAGCCAAGCGGTATGCAGCAACTGATATAGCTAATGTGTTTTTCACAATTACTTTGGCAGCAGAGTACAGACCACAGTTTGCCTTCACTTGGAGGGGCGTCCAGTACACCTGGAATTGACTGCCCCAGGGGTGGAAGCACAGCCCCACCATTTGCCATGGACTGATCCAGACAGCACTGGAACAGGGTGAAACTCCAGAACATCTGCAATATATTGATGATATCATCATGTGGGGCAATACAGCAGAGGAAGATTTTGAGAAGAGGAAGAAAATATTCCAAATCCTTCTGAAGGCAGGTTTTGCCATAAAACAGAGTAAGGTCAAGGGACCTGCACAGAAGATCCAGTTTTTAGGAATAAAATGACAAGATGGGTGTCATCAGATCCCAATGGATGTGATCAATAAAATAACAGCTATGTCTCCACCAACTAGCAAGAAGGAAACACAAACCTTCTTAGGCGTTGTGGGTTTTTGGAGAATGCAACTTCCAAATTACAGTCTGATTGTGAGACCTCTTTACCAGGTGACCCGGAAGAAGAACCATTTTGAATGGAGCCCTGAGCAACAAGCCTTTGAACAAATTAAACAGTTCATGCAGTAGCCCTTGGACCAGTCTGGGCAGGGTAGGATATAAAAAGTGTGCACTACGACGCAGCCGGGAAGAATGGCCTTACCTGGAGCCTCTGGCAGAAAGCACCAGGGGAGACTCAAGGTTGACCCCTAGGGTTTTGGAGTCAGGGATACAGAGCATCCAAAGCCTGCTATACTCTAAATGAGAAAGAGATATTGGCAGCATATGAAGGAGTTCGAGCTGCTTCAGAAGTGGTTGTTACTGAAGCACAGCTCCTGCTGGCACCCTGACTGCCGGTGCTGGGCTGGATGTTCAAAGGGAGGGTCCCCTCTACACATCATGCAACTGATGCTACGTGGAGTAATTGGGTTGCACTAATCACACAACAGGCTCAAATAGGAAACCCCAGTCACCCAGGAATCTTGGAAGTGATCATGGACTGGCCAGAAGACAAAGATTTTGGAATATCACCAGAGGAGGAGGTGACACATGTTAAGGAGGCCCCACTGTACAATAAAATTCCAGAAAATGAGAAGAAATATGCCCCGTTCACTGATGGGTACTGTCATCTTGTGGGAAAGCATCGGAGGTGGAAAGCTGCTGTATGGAGTCCTATAAGACAAGTTGTAGAAACTGCTGAAGGAGAAGGGGAGTTGAGTCAGTTTGCAGAGGTGAAAGCCATCCAGCCGGCTTTAGATATTGCTGAATGAGAAAAGTGGCCAGTCCTTTATCTCTATACTGACCCATGGATGGTGGCAAATGCCTTGTGGGGGTGGTTGCAGCAATGGAAGCAGAGCAACTGGCAGAGCAGAGGCTAACCCATCTGGACTGCTGCATTGTGGCAAGGTATAGCTGCCTGGCTAGAGAACCTAGTTGTAAAAGTTCATCACGTAGATGCTCACGTACCCAAGAGTCATACCACTGAAGAATATCAAAACAACCAGCAGGTGGATCAGGCTGCTAAGTCTGGGGTGGCTTAGGTGGATCTGGACTGGCAACATAAGGGTGAATTACTTAGAGCTCAGTGGGCCCATGACACCTCAGGCCATCAAGGAAGAGAAGCAACATACAGATGGGCTCGTGATCGAGGGGTGGACTTAACCATGGACACTATTGCACAGGTTATCCATGAATGTGAAACATGCGCTGCAATCAAGCAAGCCAAGCGGTTCAAGACCCTTGGGTATAGTGAACAATGACTAAAATATAAATATGGGGAGGCCTGGCAGATTGATTATATCACACTCCCACAAACCCACCAAGGAAAGTACTATGTGCTCACCATGGTGGAAGCAACCACCAGATGGCTGGAAATGTATCCCATGCCCCATGCCACCACCTGGAACACTATCCTGGGCCTTGAAAAGCAAGTCCTGTGGCAACATGGCACCCCAGAAAGAGACAATCGAGTCAAACAATGGGACCCATTTCCAAAACAACCTCATAGGCACCTGGGCCAAAGAGCATGGCATTGAGTGGGTATATCACATCCCTTATCATACACTAGCCTCTGGGAAAATCAAATGATACAATGGGCTGTTAAAGACTACCCTGAGAGCAATGGGTGGTGGGACATTCAAACATTGGGATACACATTTAGCAAAGGCCACCTGGTTAGTCAACACCAGGGGATCTGCCAAGCTGGCCCTACCCAATCAAAACTTATGTACTGTAGAAAGAGATAAAGTCCTGTAGCACACAAAAAATATGCTGGGGAAGACAATCTGGGTTACTCCCACCTCGGGCAAAGGCAAACCCATTCGTGTGATTGCTTTTGCTCAAGGACCTGGGTGCACTTTGTGGGTGATGCAAAAGAGTGGGGAAGTCCAATGTGTACCTCAAGGGGATTTGATTTTGCGTGAACATAGCCAATGAACTGAACTGTATGATGTTAAATGCTGTATAATATTGTATGTCATGTCTTTTATTGTTGCTATATGCCACATCAGTGGTACTACAATATGAATTGCCCAGCTTAATGAAGATGATCTTTGATGAAACCGAGCAAAGTGCAGTAGTGTTGGAACAAGAACTGGCTTCAGCATGCAAAAATCCAACAGCGCACACCATCTCTCCTGCTTTGAAAGACTGTGATGACACATGGAACCCAAAGTCATGGACTAAATGAACTCAATGGACATTTTAGAGGGATGGCCCATAGATAAAGGCAATGATATCTGTGTGTATATATCAAGACAGGGAAAGTGGTGGTGATTAATTAGAATGCATTGGAAAGGCTAGGACCTGGGCATGATGTAGATGGTATAGAATAAGGGGTGGATACTGTCCTGGTTTCTGCTGGGATAGAGTTAATTTTCTTCCTAGTAGCAGGCATAGTGCTGTGTTTTGGATTTAGTAGGAGAAGAATGCTGATAACACACTGATGGTTTAGTTGTTGCTGAGTACTGCTTATGCTAGTCAAGGACTTTGCAGCTTCCCATGCTCTGCCAGGTGCACAAGAAACTGGGAGGGGGCACAACCGGAATAGTTGATCCAAACTGACCCAACGGCTATTCCATACCATATGACATCATCCTCAGTATATAAACTGGGGAGGGTTGGCAGGGGGCAGCAATCATGCCTCGGTAACTGTCTGGGTATTGGTCAGCGGGTGGTGAGTAATTGCATTATGCATCACTTGCTTTGTATATTATTATTACTATTATTATTATTATTATTATATTGTTATTATTATTATTTTACTTTATTTTATTTCAATTATTATTCATAATAATATTCCTTGCTGGCTAGGTTAAACCACGACAGATATTTCAAGTGATATTTGTGTAGCTGAGCAGACACAAACATCACCATTAGCTCTCTTTTGATCTTTTCTTAGAATCCAAGTGGAACTATACATTAGCACAGTGAATATCAGTTAATTGGAAAATGGAAAAAATCCCTTTATGTTGATGAGAAACTACTTATTCCTGGGTAATACAGAGGAATTTCAATCACAGTTAACAGGGTTTTTTTTTATTAGGCCATAGAAAAAATTAACTGATTGATAAAAACTGGAGTATGAGACATCTGTTATGATGGCTACAGTTATGATAGCAATTTAAGAAAAAAAAAAATTAAAAAAATTTTAAAAAAAGTTGTTCCATCAGAAGTTCAAAAATTTCCAGCAGGTCTGTGTGCCATGTTAGGGCAGAGCATACCTGTTGCATAACATGAAAGAACTTTAAATCAGCTACTGCTCTAACTGGCACCCAGTAGCACCCTGGGGACGTCTCAACAGGAAGGCTAATGGACAAGTACTTCATGAAGACTAAACCTTATTCACTCATATTAACAAAGCTGCATCTGCTCCACTGACAGCAGTAGTAAAGAAGCAAGCAAGACAACACCTCAAATTATAGAAACATTTCTGGGACTTAGTCTTGCTTCTTTGAACCAGAGTTTCAGAAGTCAGTATATTGACTCTAGTTTCTCACTAAGGGAACTAGGTGATAGAGATTGTTTGGGAATTGGCAATACACATTAGTACCCAATTTGTTGCTGTTATACCAGATGAGCTTTGAAGACAAGGAAGAAACAGATTATCATCATCATCATCATCATCATCATCATCATCATCATCATCTTATGTTATTACCAAACAAAGCCAGAGTACAGACCGCTCCATTTCACTACTTTTCAAGCTTTGAAAGGTGTGGTTTCTTCCTTTCCCTTGGAAAGCAAACTGAACTCTTCAAACATCCGTGAAATGATCATGTTGAATTGTTCGCTTTCATGCTCAAGTATGTGTGTGTGCCTGTATTGTGAGAGCAGGTTCAAGATACTGCTCAGCCTTTCTGAGAGCTTTAGTTTTAGTCATATTTGATCAGTCTCTAAACATAGTACATGGCAGTTTGACAATCTTTCTGACAATATTTTATTTAAAATGTGTGTATAAGTTTGGTTGATGTTGAGCATTATTTCTTAATCAGGTATATACAGCAGATCTTCCAAAACCTAATGTTCAGCACACAATGTCTACAGACAAAATAGTATTACTTTATAATTTTATGATAAAGATTTAAACCTACAATAAGGACAGATTCTTTTGTCTGTGTGCCACATGACTAAGTTTTCCATATACTAACTTGGATTTGAAAAATATTTTCTTGTTCCAAAACCATTCTGAAAGCTAAATACTTTTTTTTTAACATAGTAGCCATGAAACATCTTCAAATACATAAAATGTATTTGGATCCACAATTTTTTACAGTGTATGCTGAAGTGTTAGATGTTAAAATTTGCATTTGAGGGTTAGAAATACTGGTGTAGTCTTGCAACATTGTAATCTATGTAATTAACTATAAATTATAATGTATTTGTGTTGATATAATTCTTGTCAATATATAATTAACATTAATTCATATAACTATTATTTTTTTCTCTTTAATAGATATACAGTTAGAATCCTGCTATATTTACTACCTTACAGTTATATGACTGTTTTTATTATATATTGAAATTAGCAGTAACTACAGGTATCAAGAATAACACTACAGTATAAATGCACAGTAAATAAATCTAACTGTACCTTAATTACAATACTCTCACTATAAAATATGATCACACTTCCAACCTGCTCTCCCAAAGAAATAATGATTACTCAGTCTCACTATTGCTTTGTCAGCTGTGAATCCACCTCTACCTCCAATAACTCTGGAACATGTTTGCCAATCATCTCAGCCATACTAAAAAGAGAATTTCAAATATTATTTTGAATATTCCTATATGCTTCATGAAAATCAATGTTGACATAGAAGAGAGCTCTGAACAGAGTGTTGGTAGGGGAAAACTTTAGCAATTATATAGTCTCCAGCCTGGCCACCTGCCACTCAACATACATCAAGTTCTTGTCCATTGATGGTGCCA